>NC_080184.1:2820297-2855297 GCF_950295315.1 Erinaceus europaeus
GGTCTCCCTAGGTGTTGCTGTCTGACAGGCCCCCCTAGGTGTTGCTGTCTGACAGGCCCCCCTAGGTGTTGCTGTTTGACAGGTCTCCCTAGGTGTTGCTGTTTGACAGGTCTCCCTAGGTGTTGCTGTTTGACAGGTCTCCCTAGGTGTTGCTGTTTGACAGGTCTCCCTAGGTGTTGCTGTCTGACTGACAGGCCCCCCTAGGTGTTGCTGTTTGACAGGCCCCCCTAGGTGTTGCTGTCTGACTGACAGGCCCCCCTAGGTGTTGCTGTCTGACAGGCCCCCCTAGGTGTTGCTGTTTGACAGGTCTCCCTAGGTGTTGCTGTTTGATTGACAGGCCCCCCTAGGTGTTGCTGTTTGACAGGTCTCCCTAGGTGTTGCTGTTTGACAGGCCCCCCTAGGTGTTGCTGTTTGACAGGTCTCCCTAGGTGTTGCTGTTTGACAGGCCCCCCTAGGTGTTGCTGTCTGACAGGCCCCCCTAGGTGTTGCTGTCTGACAGGCCCCCCTAGGTGTTGCTGTCTGACAGGCCCCCCTAGGTGTTGCTGTTTGACAGGTCTCCCTAGGTGTTGCTGTTTGATTGACAGGCCCCCCTAGGTGTTGCTGTCTGACAGGCCCCCCTAGGTGTTGCTGTTTGACAGGTCTCCCTAGGTGTTGCTGTCTGACAGGCCCCCCTAGGTGTTGCTGTTTGATTGACAGGCCCCCCTAGGTGTTGCTGTTTGATTGACAGGCCCCCCTAGGTGTTGCTGTTTGACTGACAGGTCCCCGAGGCTCGGGGCAGCGAGCTGGTGCGGGGAGGGTGGCTCACCGCTTGGCGATCTCCTGGTACCGCAGCTGCAGCTTCCCCTGCAGGTCTCGCTGTGTGAGGAAGAGGAGGAGACACAGGTCAGCCTGCAAGGGTCTCCCCACACCCACCTACACCCCCATAAAAATATAATAAAACAATAAAAATAAAAAAGGGGCGAGGCCGATGACATCAGCCTTGGAAGCAAAGGGGGGGGGAGCCAGCCATTGGGGTGATGAGATCCCTGGCTGCGAAGGCCTGGGATGGGCCCCGATTAAATGAAGGTGGGTGACAGTGGGTGCCCCCCACCCCAAGCTGACAAGGGTCACGAATTTGGGTGCATGGAGGGGGGGGCTCCCGGCTTGGGAAGAGTCTCGTCCCTCAAGGTTTCAGCCCCAGGAGGAAAACGAGCATCCAAAACGACGCGCAGAGCCCCCGCTTCCACCCAACGCGGGGTTCTCCCTTCCCCGCTACCAGCGCCCCCAAAACACCCACCCCGGAAGCCCAGTTCCGCAGCCGCTGGATGATGCGAGTGGCGGACGCCATCTTGCCCCGCGCCGCGCGCGCTCAAGGACGTCGCCGACGTCCGCCGCGCGCGCGGGGGCTGCTGGGAAAGGGCGAATCCGCTCTCGCGAGCGCGGGCGTGGGCGGGGCTTCGTCAGGGTATATAAGCCGCGGCCGGCCCACGTGACTCCTCTCCAGTGTCGCCGCCGCCGCTCCTGCGCCGCCATCATGGACACCAGCCGCGTGCAGCCCATCAAACTGGCCCGGGTGAGGCGGCTTCCTGGGTTCCTGCGGGGGCTGACGTAGGGACTTGGTGTCTGTGTTGGTTATTATTATTATTTATTTTATTTTTTTTGCAGGTCACCAAGGTGCTGGGCCGGACCGGCTCGCAGGGACAGTGCACGCAGGTGAGCGCGGGTGGGGGGCACCTCGCTGGGCAGCGCCGGGTCGGGTTGCGGAAACCGTGACCCCCCCACCCCACCCCCAGCGCCACCAGGGTCCCGGGTTGGCGGGTTTTAAAAAATTTTTTTTTTGGGGGGGGGGGCGTGGGATTCCGGGTGCTTCTCAAGTCGCAATGCACAAGCTCCCCGTCCGCCCCCCACAATTTTATTATTTATTATCTCTGATCCCCCCTCCCACCCACAATAGCTTTCGGGGCTCCAGAGTTTGCTTCTGACATGGGATGGGGGGGCTCGTGGCATCGGTTTTCCACGCCCTCAACCCTTCCGCATCAGCACCCCTAAGCCTTTTCACAACCCGTGTATTATTATTGCTATTATTATTCATTATTAATTTAAAAGTTGCACAACTCAGCTCGGGCTGATGGTGGTGCTGGTGCTGGGGATGGAACCTGGGACCTCAGAGCCTCCGGGCCCTAACAAACTGTTTGCAGAACCGTGATACTGCTCTTCCCAGTATTATTATTACTTTTTTTTTTTTTTTTTAATATTCCCTTTTGTTGCCCTTGTTGTTTTATATTATTACTATTATATTGTCATTATTGTGACTTCCCCTGAGGCCTCCTGTGTTCTGGCTGGGCATGGAACCTGGGACCTCAGAGCCTCAGGCATTTGAATTGAATATCTTCTTCGCAGAACCATCATGCTGGCTTCCCCCCCCAAAAAAAATAATAATAATAAAGTTTATTTTATTTGTTAGAACGACAAAGGCAACAGACAACAGCCGTCCCTGCTCAGCTCCAGCTGATGCTGGGGATGGAATCTGGGACCTCAGATGTTGAGGCAGGAGAGTCTTTATTATTATTATCGTTATTATTTAAGAAGTTGAGAGGGTGAGAGACTCCTGGAGTCCTGCTTCGCCACTCTTGCAGGTGGGGACCTTGCGCCCGCTGTCATGTGTGGTTAACCAGGTGAGCCACAGCCTGGTCCACACCTGGCAGGGGAGGGGGGGTGTCTGCTTCCACTCCTATTTTTATTATTATTTTTTTTTAGTTCTTAATTATTTATGGAAAATATAGGGGGAGAGATAAAGAACCAGATATCACTCTGGCACATGTGCTGCCAGGGATCGAACTCACGACTTCACGCTTGAGAGTCCAAAGCTTTATCCACTGTGCCACCTCCGGGACCACTGTTAATTAGTGATTGAATAATGATTGACAACATTGTGGGATAAGGGGTACAGTTCCCACCACCAGAGTTCCAAATCCCATCCCCTCCAGTGGACGCGTCCATATTCTTTATCGCTCTGGGAGTATGGACCAAAGATTCTTTTTGTATTTATTCACTTTCGTTGCCCTTGTTTTGCTATAGTTACTATTTATTGTTGTTGTCATTGTTGTCGTAGTTATTGTTGATGTCCTTGGACAGGACAGAGAGAAATGGAGAGAGGAGGGGAAGACAGAGAGGGGGAGAGAAAGACAGACGCCTGCAGACCTGCTTCACCGCCTGGGAAGCGACTCCCCTGCAGGTGGGGAGCTGGGGGCTCGAACCCGGAACCTTGTGTTTAATCTGTGCTACCATCTGACACCCAGATTTTTTTTTTTTTTTTTATCAGCGCTGGTCAGTTCTGGCTTGTGGTGTGGTGGGGATTGAACCTGGGAATTCTGAGCCTGGGGTGTGAGCGTTTGCATAACCAGTAGGCTACCTCCCCCTGCCCTGGACCAAAAATCTTTACGGGCAGCAGAAGGTGGGAGGTCAGGCTTCTGTGATTGCTTCTCCTCTGGCCCTTTGTGTTGGCGGCTGAATCCACACCCCCAGCCTGTGTCTGTCTGTCTGTCTATTTGTTTTGCCTCCAGGGTGATGGCTGGGGCTCGGCATGCGCCGCTTATGGTGGCCATTTCTTCCCTTGTTGCCCTTGTGATGATGATGATGATGATGATGATGTTGGGTAGGAAGGGCACCGTCTAGGTCTAGGAAGCTGGATCCGGGCAAAGGAAATGAGGGAAAAGTGAATGAATGCCATTAGCTGTGACCCAGGGCCCAGGTCTGTTGTGTTCAGCCTGTGTGGCCTCTTGAGTCCCTGCTCACAGCTGGGGACATTCTAGGCTGCTGTCATGTCAGGACCCAGCTGCCCTGCAGAGGCCACGGGGCCTCGTGACGCCGATCCAGGAAGTGAGCAGTGACGGCGAGGGGGGCCTGTTAGAGGTCCAGGCCCCTCGCGGCTGCACAGGAGCCCGGGATGCCCTGCAATCACCCGGTCCCGTCCCCCATCTCCCCCTGGTGCCCGCAGGTGCGCGTGGAGTTCATGGATGACACCAGCCGCTCCATCATCCGCAATGTCAAGGGCCCCGTGCGGGAGGGCGACGTGCTCACGCTGCTGGAGTCGGAGCGGGAGGCCCGCAGGCTGCGCTAGCGCCCCCCCCCCCCCCCCCGTGAGTGACACCCCCCTGGAAGCTGGGGTTTGGGGGGTGTTGGGGGAGGTCTCCTATGGGAGGAGGGGGCTCAGCCTCTCCTGTTCTGCTCACAGGCTTCCAGGTCCCAGATGTCGGCTCCACCACCCAGCCCTCGCCAGGATGGCCGGCCACTGTTAATAAAGCATTTGTATTGATCCTGGGCGCCTTTCTGTCTGATTGGGGGATCAGCTACCCACAGTGCACAAGGACCCAGGTTCAAGCCTAAAAATATCTTTAGAAAAATTACGGAGTGGTCCAGGAGGTGGCCCGGTGGTAAAGCTTTGGACTCTGAAGCGTGAGGTCCCGAGTTCGATCCCCGGCAGCACGTGTGCCAGAGTGATGTCTGGTTCTTTCTCTCTCCTATTATTTCTCAGAAATAAATAAAATCTTTTTTTTTTTTTTTTTTAAATACGAAGGTTATCTGGCCAGACAGCGTAGCAGTGAGGAAAAAGACAACTGCCCAAGAGCCTTGAGGTCCCAGGTTCAGTCCCCAGCACCGCCATCAGCCAGAGCTGAGTGGGGCTCCATAGTAACGGGGGGGGGGGGTGGATGCAGTGGGAATGATGGTTGACCAAATGGCAAATAAAACCGGGGGTCAGACAGATGGTGGTGCTCTTCATTAAGAGCACAAGTCAGGGCCCGGCGGTAGATGGGGTTTAGTGCAAAGCCCAAAGATCCTGGTTTGAGCCCCCGGCTCCCCACCTACGGGTCTGCCCTTGGCTTATTTTTCATTCTCCCCGTTGTTCTGTCCTATCCAAAAAGGAAAAAAAATGGCCACCAGGAGCAGTGGATTCATAGTGCAGGCGCCAGGCCTCTAGCAGTAACCCTAGATGGGGGGGGGGTGACCTTAGCCATGTGCAAGGACCCAGGTTCGACCTATGTCAGATTTGGAGACAACCAGAAATCAAGAGGGAAGGGGGTGGGAGAGGAGAGAGACAGGCACCATGTGGTCCAGCTTCACTTGTGAAGTTTCTCTCCCCCCACCCCCCCCCGCAGTGGGGACCAGGGGCTTGAACCTGGGGGGTCTGTAAACTAAGGTAAATTCAGGACACACACACTCGGTGACCACTCTGTTACCTCCTTCCCGGGTCCACCTCTAGCTGCGCCAGCTGGGCCTCTCCCTTAGTCTGGGGTTGTCTTGTCCCGCCACCCTGTGTTCCCCAAATCAGACAGACTTAGCCAGGCTTTTTTTTCCTTTTTTTTTTTAATGTATTTTTAAAAAAAATTTTACTTTCCCTTTTGTTGCCCTTGTTTTTTATTGTTGTAGTTGTTATTGATGTCATTGTTGGATAGGGCAGAGAAATGGAGAGAGGAGGGGAAGATAGAGAGGGGGAGAGAAAGACAGACACCTGCAGACCTGCTTCACCACCTGGGAAGCGACTCCCCTGCAGGTGGGGAGCCGGGGGCTGGAACCGGGATCCTTCTGCCGGTCCTTGTGCTTTGCGCCACTTGCACTTGCTGACTCCCGCCCAGACACTTTTATTGGGGAGGGGGGTAACCTGGAGTGTCTCTCCTGCCCTCCCGTGTTCACAGCCTTTCCAAGGTCGCAGCGGCCACAGCAGACCCCTCTGGACAAGTCCTGAGCTCCTTGAAGACCCACAGAGCGAGTCCTTCCTCTGGACCCTTCACTGAGCCTCGGGGCCCTCTCCATCTCTGCCCTCACTGCTTCCACGAGGCTCGTCCTCTGGGGGGCCTCCCTTCTCCTGCAGAGAAGAAGTTGATGTTCAAGGACCAGGGTTCAAGCCCCCAATTTCCCATCTGTAGAAGTGGGGCTTCCCAAGGGAAAAATCCATCTCCCCTGTTGTTGAGTTTTTTTTTTGTTTTTTTCCAAATATGTATTACCTTTTGTTGCCCTTGTTTTATTGTTGTAGTTATTATTCTTTTTTAAAATATATATGTTTATTTTTCCTTTTTTCCATTCCCTTGTTTTCATTGTTGTTAATTGACATCGTCATTGTTGAACAGAGGAGAGGGAGAGAAAGACAGACACCTGCAGACCTGCTTCACCGCCTGGGAAGCGACTCCCCTGCAGGTGGGGAGCCGGGGCTCGAACTTCAGCCGGTCCTTGCACGCTTGACCCGCTGCATTACCGCCTGACTCCTAAGCCCCCTTTCTGAGGCATCAGATCTTGCTCTGGTGTCACCTCCCTGGGGGGACTCCTCAGGGAGCCCCAATTCGGGAACCCCTGGACTTTATTTACGTCTGCCTTTTGTTGCCCCTGTTGTTGTAGCTATTGTTGATGTCGTGGTTGTTGGATAAGGTGAGAGAAATGGAGAGAGGAGGGGAAGACAAGACACCTGCAGAACTGCTTCATAGGACAGAGAGAAATGGAGAGAGAAGGAGTAGACAGAGATGGGGAGAGAAAGACACCCACAGACCTGCTTCACCATCTGTGAAGCGACTCCCCTGCAGGTGGGGAGCTGGGGCTCAAACCAGGACCCTTTTGCCGGTCCTTGCGCTTTACACCACCTGCGCTACCGCCCGACCTCCCAACCCCTGGACTTGTGACTCACCTGCGGCTGGCACTGCCCTGAGCTCAGGTGGGCATGCAGCAGACCTGCCACTTCGTCCTGCTCAGCCTCCAGGGCGATGGCCAGGGCGCTGGTGCCCTCCTGGGGACGGGAAGGACTGGTCAGCCACCCCTCACCCACCCCACCGCCTCTGGCGTCCCCACATCTGCAGGCCGGCACTCACATTGTCCAGCAGGGCAGGATCGCAGCCCGGCTGGGCCAGCAGGAGCCGGACGGTGTCCAGACGGCCATACTCGCTGGCGCACATGAGCGCCGTGGCCCCGTCGGCATCCTGGACGTTCACGTCCGCTCCACAGGCCAGGAGGGCGGCCACCATGTCCTGGCGGCCATGGGTGATGGCCAGCATGAGGGCTGTCTGGCCCGTCTGGGGGGGGGGGAGCGGGGAGACCACCGCTGAAGCCAGACGGCAGCCCAGACCCGGCTGACTTGGGGCTCCAAGGCCTGGGGGGGTGATGGGTGCGCACCCTACCTGGCTGGCCTTGGCATTAACGTCACCTAAGCTGAACAGCCTGCGCACCACGGCCATGTCCGCCTCCTCCCGCCCCACGGAAGTCAGTGCTGATAGCATGAGTGCTGAGTACCCAGCTCGGTTCTGCCGGTCCACCTCACAGACCCCTGAATTGGAGAATGGGGGGCAGAGGGGGCAGCAGCAGGGGAGACACTGTCAACTGAAGGCACCCAATAGGGTGTCAGCAGAACATGGCTGGCTCCCATCCCCGGCAAAGACTCCCGATCAGCAGCTACAGAAGGCAAGGGAAAGGGACTGGGGACACAGCTTGATGGTCAAAGACTCCCACCTGAGGCTCTGAGGCCCAGGGTTCAATTCCCAGCACCACCATCAGCCAGAGCTGAGGAGAGCTCTGGTTAAAATAATAAAAAGGGGGAGTCAGGTGGTGGCGCAAAGTGCAAGGACTGGCATCAGGATCCTGGTTTGAGCCCCCGGCTCCCCACCTGCAGGGGAGTCGCTTCACAGGCGGTGAAGCAGGTCTGCAGGTGTCTTTCTCTCCCCCTCGATTTCTCTGTCCTATCTGGTAACAACAGCAGTAACAATAATAATAGCAAGGGCAACAAAATGAAAAAAATGGCCTCCAGGCGCTGTGGATTCGTAGTGCAGGCATCTAGCCCCAGAGGCAAAAGAATAACAATAATAATAATAATGGAGGGTAGATAGCATAATGGTTATGCTAACAGACTCTCATGCCCAAGGCTACAAAGTTCCAGGTTCAAGCCCCTGCACCACCATAAACCAGAGCTGAACACTGCCCTGGTAAAAATAATAATAAGGGGCCAGGCACTGCCGCACCTGGTTAAGTGCTCACAATACCATGCACAAGGGCCCAGGTTCAAGTCCCTGGTCCCCACCACGTCCCGAGTGGTGAAGCAGGGCTGCAGGTGTCTCTCTGTCTCTCTCCCTCTCTCCCTCGCCACTCATATTCGCTCTGTCTTTATCCAATAATAAATGACCAAAACTTAACATGTAGGAAATAAAAATTTATTTATTTTTAAGTATTTATTTACTCCCTTTGTTGCCCTTGTTGTTTCACTGTTGTAGTTGTTGTTATCGATGTGGTCATTGTTGGGTTTTTATATTTTTTAAAAGATTTGTTTTATTTTTAAATATTCCCTTTTGTTGCCCTTGTTTGATTGTTGTAGTTATTATTGATGTTGCTGTTGTTGGATAGGACAGAGAGAAATGGAGAGAGGAGGGAAAGACAGAGGGGGAGAGAAAGACAGACACCTGCAGACCTGCTTCACCGCCTGTGAAGCGACTCCCCTGCAGGTGGGGAGCCGGGGGCTCGAACCTGGGATCCTTATGCGGGTCCTTGCGCTTGGCGCCACCTGTGCTTAACCCGCTGTGCTACCGCCCGACTCCCAGGATTTTAATTTTTTAAGGGGAGTCCGCAGTAGCGCAATGAGTTATTTTATCTATACATAAAATACAAATGTTAGTGGTCTGGGAGGTGGCACAGTGGATAAAGCATTGGACTCTCAAACATGAAGTCCTGAGTTCAGTCCGCAGCAGCACATGGAGCAGAGTCTCTCCCCATCCCTGTCTATCTCTCCGCTTGTCTCTCTTTCTCATGAATAAGAAAATCTTGTAAAAAAATAATAAAAGTTGAAATAATAATAGTAATAAAATAGATAAAACAGCAAAACAGAGCGCCCAAAGCCCCTTAGTCCCTCCTCCCCCCCTTTGCATAGCGAGAGGACAGTGAATGTGCAAGCCCCCCCCCCAGCCCACCCCTCTGGGGTCCCCGGTGGGTGCTGACCAGTGTCCAGCAGCAGGCGGCAGACGGCCAGGTTCCCGTGCGACACGCTGTAATGCAGCGCCGTGTTGCCATTCCCGTCTGCCAGGTTGACCACGTGGGCCAGCAGTTGGGGACCCAGGCGCCCCACCGCGCCCAGCACCCCGGCCACCGCCTCGGCCTGTGAGCGCCGCTGGCTTGACACCCGGAACCACTCTTGGGCCACCAGGCGGGCTGCGGCCTGCAGGTGGGCGTAGGGGTGGGAAGGGGACAGGTGTCAACCAGGTGGGGAGGGGGGAGGCAGGGGCTGAGCTGGGGACTCCCAACTGAGCCCACCCACCCCCATACTGGGAAGGGGGCTCTGTGTTCAGGAAGACCCTGTGGCTATTGCTTTCTTCTTTTTACTTTCTTTATTGTTGTGGTTATTTTTGTTACTGATGTCGTTGTTGTTGGATAGGACAGAGAGAAATGGAGAGAGGAGGGGAAGACAGAGAGGGGGAGAGAAAGACAGACACCTGCAGACCTGCTTCACCGCCTGGGAAGCGACTCCCCTGCAGGTGGGGAGCCGGGGGCTCGAACCGGGACCCTTCGGCCGGTCCTTGCGCTTTGCGCCACCTGGGTTCAACCCACCGCGCTGCCGCCCGCCTCCCAATATTACTGTTTAATATCTTCTTTGGATGAGAGACAGAAACGGGAAGGGGAGACAGACAGACAGGGATGGGGGGAGACAGACAGGGATGGGGAGAGACAGCAGGGGGTATCACTGTATCTTTTTTTTTTTTTTGACATTTTATTTATTAGAGACAGAAATTGAGAGGGTAAGAAGAGAGGGAGAGAGACAGAGACCCCTGCAGCCCTGCTTCACCACTTGTGAAACTTTCCCCCTACAGGTGGGGATCAGGGGCTTGAACCTGCGTCCTTGCGAGCTGTAATGTGTGCGGCATTAACACCAGATGTGCCACCACCTGGTCCCTCTCTGTATTTTTTTTTTTTTCTTTTTTCTGATGGTGGTGCGGGGGATTGAACCTGGGACCTCAGGCATGAGAGTCTCTTTGCAAAACCATGATGCTATCTACCCTCCGCCCTGTAGCTTTCTCATTAAAATAAAACTGTTGGTTCAAGCCCCGGCTCCCCACCTGCAGGGGTGTCGCTTCACAAGCAGTGAAGCAGGTCTGCAGGTGTCTGTCTTTCTCTCCCTCTCTCTGTCTTCCCCCTCCCCTCTCCATTTCTCTCTGTCCTATCCAACAACAATGACAACAATAATAACTCAATAATAAAAAAACAACAAGGGCAACAAAAGGGAATAAAAATACAAATAAATATTTAATAAATAAATAAATAAAACTGTTTGGGAGTCGGGCGGTAGCGCAGCGGGTTAAGCGCACGTGGCACAAAGCGCAAGGACCCGGGTAAGGATCCTGGTTCGAGCCCCCGGCTCCCCACCTGCAGGGGAGTCGCTTCCCAGGCGGTGAAGCAGGTCTGCAGGTGTCTGTCTTTCTCTCCCCCTCTCTGTCTTCCCCTCCTCTCTCCATTTCTCTCTGTCCTACCCAACAAGGAGACGACATCAACAACAACAATAATAACCACAACAAGGCTACAACAACAAGAGCAATAAAAGGGGGAAAAATGGCCTCCAGGAGCGGTGGATTCATGGTGCAGGCACCGAGCCCCAGCAATAACCCTGGAGGCAAAATAAAAAAATTGGGGTGGGGGCAGCATAATGGTTATGCAAACAGACTCTCCTGCCTGAGGCTCCGAAGTCCCGGGTTCAATCCCCAACACCACCATAAGCCAGTGCTGAACAGGGCTCTGGTGTTTCTCTGTGTCTTTCTCTCTGCATCTCTCTCAAAAATAAAATAAATAAAATACTTTTAAAAACAAACAAAAAATTTCCCAAAGGGACATGTGCTTTATTTGTTTTATTATTTTTTGGGGGGTCACACTCACCCCATCGCGGGGGGCTCCGCGTGGCCGGCTCAGCTGCTTCTGCAACGCGACACAGGCCTCCCTCAGCCGGGGGCTCAGCTCGCATCTGGGGGAGAAGCCCCCCCACCCCAGGTCACCAGCTAAAAAAGGGGGGCAGCCCATCGTCCCTCAATCCCTGTCACCGGGCTGTGCCTCTCGTTGACCACTGCGGCCACCCACCCCTTCCTCTGGGCTCACCTTCCCTGCGGGCTGGGCTCCACCTCAGGGTCTGGACTCTGGCTGTCCCCCTCCTTGGGGGGTCCCGGGGGTCCTGGATCCGAGCCCCCACCACTGTCGTCTCCAGAGCCAGAGGAGGAAGAACTGCTTATGGCCGGCTGGCCAGCCTCGTTCTCACTGTCACGGTCGCTGTTGCTGTCGTCCTCGCTGGATGAGCTCTCGTATCTGGGGGTGCAGGGGGGGGTGGGCTCAGCCTCGCCCTGTGGGCCCAGGCTGGGATCCCGATGGGTGTGGTGACCGGGCCCCCATTCTCCAGACGGGGTAACCGAGGCAATTCAAGAGACCTCCCACCTCCGTCCTGGGATGCTGCAGACCCCCCACATCCCCGGGTCCCCTGCAGGAACTTGGGTGCGGCCGGGACGCTGTGGCTTACTCTCCATTGAGGACCCCTACAAACTGTAGGCTTTTGGGGCTGGGCTGGACACCCGGAGTCCCGTCTCTCTTCTTCATGATGGATTTGAGGGTGCCTGGAGGGTGATGGGGGGA
The DNA here is from genome assembly GCF_950295315.1 of Erinaceus europaeus. NCBI lineage: Eukaryota > Metazoa > Chordata > Mammalia > Eulipotyphla > Erinaceidae > Erinaceus > Erinaceus europaeus. The sequence goes on from NC_080184.1 coordinate 2,831,902, forward strand.
GAGGGATCTCATAAAGGTACTTGGTTGGGAGCGGGCGGGGGGCAAATGGTGGCGCACACGTGACAGCGCACACAAGGTCCCGGGTTCAAGCCCCCGGTCCCCACCTGCAGGGAGAAAGCTTCGCTAGTGGCGAAGCTGGTCTGCAGGTGTCTCTTCCTCTCTGTCTCCCGCTTCCATCTCCGTATAAAGATAATAAAAAAGTATTTTTTTGAAGGTGCTAGGGGCCGGGTGGTGGCGACACCTGGTTAAGCGCATATTAGTACTAAGCACAAGGTCCTCCACAAGGAACCGGAGCCAGCCCCCTGGTTCCCACCTGCAGAGAGGACACTTCTGCAGGTGTCTGTCTCTCTCCCTCTATCTCTACCTTCTCTCTCAATTTCTGTCTCTGTCCATTAAAATGGAAAAAGAAAAAAAGAAGGGGTCGGGCGGTAGCGCAGCGGGTTAAGCGCAGGTGGCGCAAAGCACAAGGACAGGCATAAGGATCCTGGTTTGAGCCCCCCGGCTCCCCACCTGCAGGGGAGTCGCTTCACAGGCGGTGAAGCAGGTCTGCAGGTGTCTGTCTTTCTCTCCCCTCTCTGTCTTCCCCTCCTCTCTCCATTTCTCTCTGTCCTACCCAACAACAAGGACATCAGTAACAACAACAATAATAACTACAAGAAAACAAAAGGGAATAAGTAAATGTAAAAAAAATTATTTTTTTAAAAAATGGCCGCCAGTAGCAGCGGATTTGTAGGGTTGGCACTGAACCCCTGAGATAACCCTGGAGGGGGAAAAGAAAGAAAAGGTACTGGGCTCAGTTTAGGGGGGATGGGCCTGGTGGTGGCGCACCGGGTTGAGCGCGCGCACATGTTACCATGTGCAAGGTACCAGGTTCAAGCCCCTGGTCCCCACCTGCAGGAGGCAAACTTTGCCAGTGATGGTGCCGGGTTGCAGGTATCTCTCTCCCTTCCGCTCTCTTATTTCTGGCTTTTTCTTTCCAATAATAATAATAATGTTATTTTTTTTAAAAAAAAAAGGTCCTGGGTTCGAGTTCAGGTGGTAGGTGAGGGGGATGGAGATCTCCTAAACGTACTGGCTTGAGGTCAGGTGTCAGGAAGCCAAAGCTCTTTCTTGTCAGGAGAAGTTGGAGACTCACCGACGGGCGGGATGGCTCCTTCCCCCGGTGTGGGACTGGCCGTCGGGGAGGGGGGCTCGGTCTGGGTGGCCTTGTCTGCACAGCCCCACGGGGTCTGGGTGGCCGCCTCCTGCAGCTGGGTCCTGGCCGTCGGGGCTTCCTCCTCCTCCTCCTCCTCCTCCTCTTCCTCCTCTGCCCGACGGGCCTCCTCCAGCTGCTGCAGCCGGCCCCGCAGGAGCTCGCTCAGCCCCTGCTGCTGCTCCAGGCTGTCCCGCAACACCTGCAGCTCCATCTCCACCGCCTCCGGCACCCCCAGCAGCACCTCGGTCACCCAGGCGTCCGCCTCGACGGTGCACGGTGCCACCTCCACGCCGACCTCCCGGGTTTCCCGCACGGCCTGGGCTGCCACCTCTTGGGTCCCGGGCACGGCCTGCACGCCTGCATGGCGCTCCCGGGGCTCCCCGTCCGCCCCGTCGAGGCCCTGGAGCCCCGCGGGCGCCCCATCGGGATCCTCGACGCCGCCGGGGCCGCCGGGGCTGGCCTTGGGGCGGGAGGAGGTGGCCAGGCGCTCAGTGAGCCTCCGCAGCTGGGCGAGCTTGTCCGATCGGGGCTCGCCGCCGACGCCGGCGGGTTCGGGGTCCCCGCGCCCCGACTGCAGCAGCCGCGCCCGCTCGGCACGCAGCAAGCGCACCTGCTCCTGCAGCTCGGGCAGCGCGCGCGCCTGGTCCTCCAGCTCGCGCAGGCGCAGCAGCGCCGCCGCCATCTGCTCGCGCACCAGCTGCAGCTGGGCGGGGCCGGGCGAGGCGGCGGGGGCGGGGCCAGAGCCGGGGGCGGGGCTGGATCTCCCGGCCCTGCGCGGACTAGGCAGGGCGGGGGCGGGGCCCGGTGGGGGAGGGGCGTGGTCAGGGGCGGGGCTGAGGCTGCGCGGGCTGCGCGGGCTGCGCGGGCCGGGAGCATTGGGGGCGTGGCCGGGAGGGAAAGGGGCGGGGCCCGGGGCGCTCTGCTGCGCCTGCGCCAGCTCCAGCCGCCGGCTGGTCTCCAGCAGCGTGCGCTCCACCCGCGGGTTGCGCCCGGGAGCGCGCGGGGACAGCGGCGGGCGCGGGAGCCCCGACGGGGCGGCCGGGGAGAGCGCCCCGGGGGCCCCGTCATCGCTGGCCAGGGACTCGCTGGAAGTCCAGGCGCCCGGGCTGCGCACTCCGGGCCGGGGAGGGCCTCGGGGCAGGCGGCGGGCCGGAGAGGGGCCCCGGGGGCGGCGCGGGGCTGCGGGGCCGCGCTCCAGCTCCTCGATGTATTTGAGAAAATCCAGGTCCAGGTGGAAGCCGTAGGGTGTCTCCACCGAGTAGGGCGAGCTCGGGCTGCGGGCACCCCCCGGCGGGCACAGGCGAGGGCCCCCCAAGTCTGCAGACGTACAGGGGGGCATGGCAGGCTGTCATGCAATGGGGGAGCAGGCCTAGGGGACCCCACCACCCCCTTGCAGACTGCATGCTCTTGCATTCATGAATGTTGCCTTCTTTATTGATTTTGAACAGAGCTCTGCTCAGCTCTGGCAGACGGTGGGGCAGGGGATTGAACCTGCGGCTTTGAAGCCGCAGGCCGGAGAGCCCCTCTCAGAACCATGATGCTCTCTACCCCCCCACCCCCATCAATTAATTTATGTTTGGGGGGCCAGGCGGTGGCTCAGCTGGTTGAGCGCACACATTGCAGTGTGCAAAGCCCCGGGCTCCAGTCCCCGGTCCCCACCTGCAAGGGGGAAGGTTTCAAGAGAGGTGCGACGGGGGTCCGGCCATAGCGCAGCGGGTTAAATACACGTGGCGCAAAGCACAGGGACCGGCGTGAGGATCCCGGTTCGAGCCCCCGGCTCCCCACCTGCAGGGGAGTCGCTTCCCAGGCGGTGAAGCAGGTCTGCAGGTGTCTGTCTTTCTCTCTCCTCCTCTCTGTCTTCCCCTCCTCTCTCCATTTCTCTCTGTCCTAGCCAACAACGACGACATCAATAAGAACAACAATAACTACAGCAATAAAACAAGGGCAACAAAAGGGAATAAGTAATAAATAAATATTTAATTTTTAAAAAAGCGGGTCTGGGTACTGGCGCACCTGGTTGAGCGCACATGTTACTGTGCACAGGTCCCAGGTTCGAGCCCTCGCTCCCCACTTGCAGGGGGAGAGCTTCACGAGTTGTGAAGCAGGGCTGCAGGTGTCTCTCCATCTCTCTCCCTCTCTACCTCCCCTTCTCAATTTATGGCTGTTTCTATCAAACAAACAAAAAAAAGACTTAAAAAAAAAAGGGGCAGCCTGGCAGAAGGTACACTGAATAAATACTGTTCGATCTCAGTATCACACATGCCAGAGCGATACTCTGCTGGTTTCTCCTCTATATAAATTTTATTATAGTTGTTATTATTATTATTATTATTACCAAAGCCCTGCTCAGCTCTGGCTGATGCTCATGCTGGGGATTGAACCTGAGACCTCAGAGCCTCAGGCTTAACAGTCACTTTGCAGAACCATGATGCCATCCCTCTAGTCCATAAATAATACTGTTTAAATTAATTAGTTAAGTTTTTGGTTTTTTTTTATTTGCCTCCAGAGTTATTGCTGGGGCTCGGTGTCTGCAGTACAAATCCACTGCTCCTGGAGGCCATTTCTCCCATTTTGTTGCCCTTGTTGTTGCGCTTGTTGTCATTAGTTAATTTATTATTTTTTTTGACATCTGCAGACCTGCTTCACTGCTTGTGAACTGACCCCCCCCCCCTGCAGGTAGGGAGCCCAGGGCTCGAACTGGGATCCTTACACTGGTCCTTGCGCTTTGCGACACATGTGCTTAACCCGCTGCGCTACCACCCAACTCCCTGGTTATTTTTTATTATTTATTTATTTATAAAATATTTATTCCCTTTTGTTGCCCTTGTTGTTTTATTGCTATAGTCATTATTATTGTTGTTATTGATGTCGTCGTTGTTGGCTAGGACAGAGAGAAATGGAGAGAGGACGGGAAGACAGAGAGGGGGTGAGAAAGACAGACACCTGCAGACCTGCTTCACCGCCTGTGAAGCGACTCCCCTGCAGGTGGGGAGCAGGGGGCTCGAACCGGGATCCTTATGATGGTCCCTGCGCCACGTGCGCTTAACCCGCTGCGCAACCGCCGGACTCCCAGAAATTTTTTTTTTTTTTTTTTTTTAACACCAGAGCTCAGCTCTGGCTTATGGTGGTGCAGGGGATTGAACCTGGGACTTCGGAGCCTCAGGCATGACAGTCACTTTGCATAACCATTATGCTATCCACCCCCACCCAGAAAATATTTTTTAAAAGAAAAATAAACTGGAGTCGGGCGGTAGCGCAACAGGTTAAACGCAGGTGGAGCAAAGCGCAAGGACCAGCATAAGGATCCCGGTTCGAGCCCCCAGCTCCCCACCTGCAGGGGAGTCGCTTTCCAGGCGGTGAAGCAGGTCTGCAGGTGTCTGTCTTTCTCTCCTCCCCTCTGTCTTCTCCTCCTCTCTCCATTTCTCTCTGTCCTATCTAACGACAGCAATAACAACAACAAAATAACTTCAACAGCAATGAAAAACAACAAGGGCAACAAAAAGGAAAATTAATAAATAAATGATGGAATTAAAAAAAATATTTAAGACACATACACACACACAGAGAGAGAGAACCCTACAGGAAGGAGAGAACTCTTGAGGGCTGTGTTCCCAAGCCTGGTCCTATACACCCTCGAATACACTCACCGGGCAGGTTCTGATTCAGAGCAAACTTGGCCATGATTTTGGGAAGCAGCTTCAGGTGGTCACAGCCTGCAAGAGGAAGTCCCTGGAGTGAGGGTAGGGTGGGAGGTCAGGGTGCACCCAGGTTCTGTCCTCTACCCTGGCCACTCCTAGGGGTCAGCCTGGGCTCCCAGTGAGTCCACATCTCCCCACAACCACACCCACAAATTGCCCACTTGAGCCTACCCATACACCCACTCCTCCCAGTGCCCTCAAGAGGCCTTGAAGCTTGGCATAGCAAGGAGGCAGGGAACTTTCCAGGTCCCAGGACACAGCTCAAAGGGACATCACAAGAAAGGTGATCCAGGGACCAGGGTGGGGGCCCGGGAGATGGCGCAGTGGGCTAAAGCGCTGAACTCTCAAGCATGAGGTCCTGAGTTCAATCCCCAGCCGTTTATGTGCTCAGCTTCTCTTTCTTTTCCTCCGTCTCTATGTCTGGATTTATTTATTTTTTATTCACATATATAATTTTAAAACATTTTCATATGTGTTATGGAGCCAATGTGTCTACATAAATTTTCTTTTTTCATTTTTTTAAAATTATCTTTATTGGATAGAGACAGCCAGAAATTGAGAGGGTAGGGGGAGATAGAGAGGGAGAGAGACAGAGAGATACCTGCAGCCCTGCTCCACCACTCACAAAGCTTTCCCTCTGCAGGGGCAGACCAGGGGGCTTGAACCTGGGTCCTTGTGCACTGTAACATGTGCGCTCAACCAGGTGCGCCACCACCAGGGACTGGTATCTCTCGTTTTCTCCCCTCTGTCTTCTTCTCCTCTCTCGATTTCTCTGTCCCATCTAACAACATCAATGGCAACAACAACAATAATGACAACAACAATGGCAACAAAATGGGAAAAAATGGCCTCCAGGAGCAGTGGATTTGTAGTGCAGGCACTGAGCCCCAGCAATAACCCTTGGACGCAAAAAAAAAAAAGGGGGGGCCTGACAGTAGCATAATGGCGCAAAATGGAAGGACTGGGGTAAAGATCCTGGTTTGAGCCCCCAGCTCCCCACCTGCAGGGGTCACTTCACAGGGGATGAAGCAGGTCTGCAGGTGTCTGTCTTTTTCCCTCTTTGTCTTCTCGTCCTCTCTTGGTTTCTCTCTGTCCTATCCAACAACAACAACAGCAATAACAACAACAATGATAAACATCAAGGGCAACAAAAGGGAAAAAATGGCCTCTAGGAGCGGTGGACTCGTAGTGCAGGCACCGAGCCCCAGCAATAACCCTGGAGGCAGAGAGAGAGAAAGAGAGAGAGAGAGAGAGAGAGGCTTATAACACTTTTTAACTGCTCCTGAGGCATTTCCCTGCGTGTGGGGACTGGGGGCTTGAACCCAGGTCCTTGGACCCTTGAGTATGACACCCTGTGCTCTCAACCACGTGATCCACTACCAAGTCTCTTGTAATCAATTTTTTTGTTGTTATCAATGTCGTCGTTGTTGGATAGGACAGAGAGAAATGGAGAGAGGAGGGGAAGACAGAGAGGGGGAGAGAAAGACAGACACCTGCAGACCTGCTTCACCACCTGTGAAGCGACTCCCCTGCAGGTGGGGAGCCAGGGGCTCAAACCGGGATCCTTACACCACCGACACCCCATTCTTCTAGCTCTCCAAATGGGGGGGAACCCTCCCACTCCTCACCAACCCCCACACTTCTCACCAGGAGGGGATGACCTTGCAAACGCAGCTGTTTCCTGTCCCCTCACACCAGCTGCCCAGAGGCAGGGGTGGGGCTGATGGCTGGACAGTAGGGGACAGCCAGTACCTCCTCAGGAATTGTTTTCAGGAAATAGTACAGGGAGGGACAGAGAAGTGAAGTGGGGCCTGGTCCAGCCTGTCACAGCTGGCTGACTGACTCCCTGGGCCTCCATCCTTTCCCTCCTCCTTACTAGGTACTTTCAAGCCTCGGCCCCTGCCCAGGGGACAGAAAGGGACAGCTGGACACAGCTGGCAGAGGGGCTCAGTGGCCAGAGCACAGGACATGCAGCCACATGGGCTGGAAGGTCTCTTTCTCCCTCTCCCTCTCCCTCTCTCTCTCTTTTTAAATATTTATTTATTCCCTTTTGTTGCTCTTGTTGTTTTTTATTGTTGTAGTTATTATTGTTGTTGTTATTGATGTCATCCTTGTTGGATAGGACAGAGAGAAATGGAGAGAGGAGGGGAAGACAGGAAGGGGGAGAGAAAGACAGACACCTGAGTGGGGGTAGATAGCATAATGGTTATGCAAACAACCCACATGCCTGAAGCTTCTAAATCCAGGTTCACTCCCCTGCACCACCATAAGCCAGAGCTGATGAGTGCTCTGGTTAAAAAAAAAAAAAAAAAAAAAAAGAGACAGACAGACACCTGTAGACCTGCTTCACTGCCTGGGAAGCGACTCCCCTGCAGATGGGGAGCCAGGGGTTCGAACTGGTATCCTTACGCTGGTCCTTGTGCTTTGCACCATGTGCGCTTGACACGCTGCGCTACCGCCCGAATCCCCTTTTTTTTTTTTTTTTAAATTTTTATGTACTGTAATGTATGTACTCAACCAGGTGCCTCCTCTCTCAGTCTTGTATCTCTCCCTTTCTAATATATTATTTATTTATTTATTTCGGGTAGAGACAGAGAGAAAGTGAGAAGGGAAGGGAGATAGAGAGAGGGAAAGAGACCGAGAGAGACACCCACAGCCCTGCTTCACTGCTCTTGAAGCTTTTCCCCTGCAGGTGGGGACCAGGGCCTTGAACCGGGGTCCTTGTGCAGTGTAACATGTTCGCTCAGCCTGGTGCATCCCCACTCCCTCCTCTCTCTCATGACCTGAGGAGATAGTATATTTAATAGTTCTGCCAAAGGGACTCCTGCCTGAGGCTGTGAGGTCCTAGGTTCAATGCCGGGCACCACCATCAGCCTGAGCTGAGCAGGTCTCTGGGGAGAGATAAACAAACAAATAAACAACAATGATAATAATAATAATGACCAGGGAGGTAACACAGTGGAGAGAGTGGAATCTCAAGCATGAGGTCTTGAGTTCGATCCCCAGCTTCTCCTGTGCCAGAGGGAGGCTCTGCTTCTCTCTCCCCTCTCTGACGATATTAAGTAGATGAAATCACTGTTTTCCCTCCAGGGTTGCTGGGGTTTGGTGCCCGCACTACAAATCCACTGCTCCTGGAAGCCTTTTTTCCCATTTTCTTGCCATTGTTGTTACTGTTGTTGTTCTTATTATTGTTGTCACTGCTGTTGTTGGATAAGACGGAGAGAAATGGAGAGAGGAGGGGAAGACAGAGAGGGGGAGAGAAAGACAGACACCTGCAGACCTGCTTCACCGCCTGGGAAGCGACTCCCCTGCAGGTGGGGAGCCGGGGGCTCCAACCAGGATCCTTACGCCAGTCCCTGCGCTTTGTGCCACCTGCGCTTAACCAGATGCACTACCACCCGACTCCCAACTCTTTTTTTTTTTTTTTTTAAATAAAGAACAAGAAAAAGATGCACATCCTAGCAGGAAAATAAAGTGCCTGAGAGGAGAAGAAAAAAATGTGGAGGAGAGAGAGGAGGGGAGGAGGAGATCTGAGGTCTCAGGTTCCGTCCCCAGCACCAACATCATCCAGAGCTGAGCAGGGCTCTTGTCTCTGCTATATATCCTTATCTCTGTGTCTGCCTGCCTATCATCTATCTGATCTCTCTTTATCTTTTTCTCTTTACCTCCTTTTCATTAAAAACAAATAAGCAAGGGGGTAGGGTAGTAGCGCACCCGGCTAAGTGCACATAGTACTAAGCACAAGGATCCGAGCAAGGATCAGGGTTCAAGCCCCGGCTCCTCACCTGCGGGGGTTGTGGGGGTGGTGTCACTTCACAGCGGTGAAGCAGGTCTGCAGGTTTCTTATCTTTTTTCTCTCCCTCTCTATCAGGTGGGAATCGAATATATTTCTAAGAAGAGAAAGAGAGAGAGAGAGAAAAGGTGGCGGGGGTCGGGCAGTGGCGCAGCGGGTTAAGCGCAGGTGGCGCAAAGCGCAGGGACCGGCGTAAGGATCCCGGTTCGAGCCCCCGGCTCCCCACCTGCAGGGGAGTCGCTTCCCAGGCGGTGAAGCAGGTCTGCAGGTGTCTGTCTTTCTCTACCCCTCTCTGTCTTCTCTGATTTCTCTCTGTCCTATCCAACAATGACAGCAATAACAACAACAATAAACAAGGGCAACAAGAGGGAAAAATGGCCTCCAGGAGCAGTGGATTCATTTGTAGTGCAGGCACGGAGCCCCAGCAATAACCCTGGAGGCAAGAGAGAGAGAGAGAGAGGGAGAGAGAGAAGGAGAAGAAGAAGAAGAAGGAGCAGGAGGAGAAGGAGAAGAAGAAGGAGGAGGAGGAGGGGAGGAGGAAGGAGGAGCAGAAAGGGGGCGAGATGTGGCGCACCTGGTTGAGCGCACACATTCCAGTGCACAAGGACCTGGGTACAAACCCCAGGCCCCCTGCCCCACCTGCAGGGGGAAAGCTTTGTGAGTGGTGAAGCAGGGCTGCAGGTGTCTCTGTCTCTCTCCCTCTCTATCTCCCCCTCCCCTCTGGATTTCTCTCTCAGTCTCTATCCCATAGTCAATATATAATTAATTAATAAGGAATAAAAAGGGGAGTCGGGCGGTAGCGCAGCGGGTTATGTCCAACAACGACGATATCAATAACTACAACGATAAAACAAGGGCAACAAAAGGGAATAAATAAATATCTTTTTAAAACAAAATTTGAGAGCCAAGGTTCAAGCCCCCTGTCCCCACCTGCAGGGGGAAAACTTCACGAGTGCGGAAGCAGGGCTGCAGGTGTCTCTCTGTCTCCCTCCCTCTCCAGCTCCCCCTCCCCTCTCAATATCTGGTTGTCTCTATCCAATAAATAAAGACAATAAAAATAAATCATGGGAGTCGGGGGTTAAGCGCACATGTGGCAAAGCCCAAGGACCCGCGTAAGGATCCTGGTTCGAGCCCCCGGCTCCCCACCTGCAGGGGAGTCGCTTCCCAGGCGGTGAAGCAGGTCTGCAGGTGTCTGTTTTTCTCTCCCCCTCTCTGTCTTCCCCTCCTCTCTCCATTTCTCTCTGTCCTATCCAGCAACGACATCATCAACAACAACAATAATAATAACCACCACCACAAGAATAATAATAATAATAAAAAACATAAGGGCAACAAAAGGGAAAATAAAAAAGGAATAAAAAGAATTAAACAAACAAATAAAAATCCTGCCTCCCTGCACAGAGCCTGTCTCCTCCCTGATGGGAGAGGGGACCCCCGCCCCTGCCCAGCCCTGGCAGCCTCACCCAGTGGGCGCTGTCACCCCGCATGGCACCCGCTGTCAGGGACCCTCTCATTAGTCCATCAGAGAGGCTGCCAGACGCCCCCACTCCCGCCCCAGGGGCCTATTCCTGGAGTCTGAGCTGTGATCACAGATCCGGGGTGTTGGGGGGGAGCTGCAGCTGGGGGTGCGGGTGCAACAGCCACGTCTCAGCCGCCTGGCACCCTCTAAATTCAGAGTGAGTTCTGGGGGGGATCCTGCAGAGGTTGGGGTGGGGGAGGCTGGTTAGGGTGCTCAGGGACTCATCTCCTATGCCACCCCCTTGTCTGCCGTCCCTCCCCACTCCAGTGCCCCCCCCCAAAAAAAATTTTAAAAATAAATAAATCAGAGAAGCTTCCTGTCGGAAATACTGCGGGGCGGTCCCATCCGTTGTCCATTGTCTGCAGACCCGGGGGCCGTCTGTCCCTCCTGCCCGCGCAGTTTCCGTAGCGCCCCCCCCGCCCCAGCCCCCCAAATTCAGCTCCAGCTGTGGGGAGGGGAAAATGCCAAATTGGGGGGGAGGGTCTGTTGGAGTGCAAGGGTGGGCATCCATTCTCACTGGACCCTCTTGAAGAGCCACAACACGAGCCCGTAGCCCACCACCATCAACCCCCCCCAAAAAAAAATCGCAGCACTGTCACTTGGGGCGCCCGTGAAATTGGGGGGTCCCGTCGCCAGTGCCCACGGCCCCCCGATAGTAGTGATCCTCTCCCCCCCCCCCCAGAAAGCTCGCGCCTACCTGAAGCCTCAGCCCCCGCCGCGCCCGCCCCTTCGAGGCTCGGGCATGGGTTATAAAAGGCCTGGGCTGTGACAGACGGCCGCGATAGCCAATCAGCGTCCGAAGGCGTCTCGCGATGGCCAATGGGGAGCGTGGAATGAGCCACGCCCACAGAAAGAGGCGTGGCTTGAATGGGCGGAGGCGGGGCCTGGAGTGACAGTCCCAGACCCGGGCCAGCAAAGAGGGGCTTGGGTTTGATTCCTGGCTTGGCTTACTAGGGAGCCCTGGGAGGAATTAGCCCGAGAGCACGCTGCTGAGACTTGGAGGTTTGAGAAGACTCCTGGGCTGGGAGTTGAGTGGATCAGTGCTTTTACCCCTCAATTAAAAAAATATGGGGAATGTTATGCATGTACAAACTATTGTATTTACTGTTGAATGTAAAACATTAATTCCCCAATAAAGAAATAAATTATTTAAAATAATAATAATAATAAAATTATATAGATCGATTTATTTTTTGCCCAGAGCACTGCTCAGCTCTGGCTGATGGTGGTGCAGGGGTTGGAACCTGAGACTTTATAGCCTCTGTCATGAGAGTCTCTTTACAGACCATTATGCTATCTATCCCCCGCTCCCAAAATTAAGATTGCATTTATTTGTGAGAAAAATAGGAGAGGAGAGAGAAAGAATCAGACCTCACTCTGTTACATGTACTACAGGGGATTGAACTCGGGACCTCATGCTTGAGAGTCGAAAGCTTTTTCCACTCTGCCATCTCCTGGACTTCTCCCTCAATTTTTTTCTTTTATTTTTCCATCAGAGCCCTGCTCAGCTCTGGTTTATAGTTTATGGGGATTGAATCTGGGACCTTGGAGCCTCAGGCATGAAAGTCTTTTTGCAGAACCATGATGCTGTCTCCCAGGCCCCTTTTATCCCCTTTTGGATGAAGGATCACAACCTTGAATTATTTCATTTTATTTTATTTATTTTTCCAGAGGCCTGCTCAGCTCTGGCTGATGGTGGTACTGGGGATTGAACCTGGGACTTCAGAACCTCAGGAGAGTCTTTTGCAGAATCATTGTACTATCTCTCTATCCTACATGTTGAGAGAGAGAGAGACTAGAGAATCTAAGATCAGAGCCCTGCTCACAAGTGGTGAAGCAGGGCTACAGGTGCCTCTCTGTCTCTCTCCCTCTCTATCTCTCCCTCCCCACTCAATTTCTCTCTGTGTCTCTATCCAATAATAAATAAATACAATAGGGAGTCCGGCGGTAGTGCAGTGGGTTAAGCGCACTTGGCACAAACCACAAGGACCGACATAAGGATCCCGGTTCAAGCCCCCGGCTCCCCACCTGCAGGGGAGTCACTTCCCAGGCGGTGAAGCAGGTCTGCAGGTGTCTGTCTTTCTCTCCCCCTCTCTGTCTTCCCCTCCTCTCTCCATTTCTCTCTGTCCTATCCAACAGCGACGACATCGATAACAACAACAACAATAAAACAAGGGCAACAAAAGGGAATAAATAAATAATAAATAAATACAAGAAAAATTTTAAAATAAAGCAATGAATAAAGGAATAGGGAAAGCAAAGGAAAGGAAAAAGAAGAGGGTTTGGAGGACAGCATAATGATTCTGCAAAAAAATCTCCTGCCTGAGGCTTTGAAGTCCCAAGTTCAGTCCCCAGCTCCACCATCAGCCAGAGCTGAGCACGGCTCTGGTCTTTCTATATCTTTTCTTTGTCATTAAAATAAATAAAAACGGGGAAGCAATGACAGAAGCCAGACCTTCCACCTTCTGCAACCCACAACCACCCTGGGTCCATGCTCCCAGAGGGATAGAGAATGGGAAAGCTATCAGGGGAGGGGATGGGATATGCAGATTGGGTGGTGGGAGTTGTGTGGAGTTGTGCCTCCCCATCCTATGATTTTGTTAATGTCTCCCTTCTTAAATAAATAAATAAATAAATAAATAAATAAATAAATAAAAACAGGGGGCCGGGTATTAGCGCAGGGGGTTGAGCGCAGGTGGCAAAAAGCACAAGGACCAGCGTAAGGATCCCGGTTCGAGCCCCCGGCTCCCCACCTGCAGGGGAGTCGCTTTACAGGCGGTGAAGCAGGTCTGCAGGTGTCTGTCTTTCCCTCTCTCTGTCTTCCCCTCCTCTCTCCATTTTTCTCTGTCCTATCCAACACCAATTACAACAATAATAGTAACTACAACACCGATAAACAACAAGGGCAATCAAAGGAAAAAAATGGCCTCCAGGAGCAGTGGATTTGTAGTGCAGGCACCAAGCTTCAGCAATAACCCTGGGGGCAAAAAAATAAAATAAATAAAAATTAAAATAAAAAAGAAAGTCTTAGAGGAAAAAAAAAAAAGACTGTGTTTACCTTAAGAAATCTGGTGGGTGCAAACCTTGTGTCTGGATGCACCAGGGACTATTATTCAGTGAAGAAAAAGGAGGGGACCATCTGTTTTGTGAGAACACAGCTGGAAACGAAGGGAGGGGCTCGTGTTCTGTGAAATCAACCAGGAGGAGACAGGACAACACTAGATGATCTCACACCCGGGGAATCTACAGGAACAAAGCTGAGAGAAACAAACTCCCTCAAAGAAAAACAGGCTGTGGGATTTGGACGAACAGTTTTGGTCATCCAAGTGTGTTGGGATGGTGAGCTCACAGGGACAGTGATCTTGGCTCTTTGATGGCGGGTGGGCATGTCCAGGGGACAGTCTGATGAAGTAGGGGTGAAACTATACCAGTAAACATACATACACCTACTGGTGAACCTCATTTATTTTATTTTATATTTATTTTATTTTACCAGAACCCTGCTCAGCTCTGGCTCACGGTAGTACAGGGAATGAAGCCTGGGACTTGGATCCTCAGGCATGAGAGATTCTTTGCAGAACCATTATGCTATCTATCCCCACCACCCCCTTTTTTTTTAAACCAGGGTTAAATAAATAGAAAGAAAATAGGGCAAAAAAAAAAATCTGCAGGGGAGTCGCTTCCCAGGCGGTGAAGCAGGTCTGCAGGTGTCTGTCTTTCTTTCCCCCTCTCTGTCTTCCCCTCCTCTCTCCATTTCTCTCTGTCCTTTCCAACAACAACAACAAAAATATTAATGGCAAAAATAGCAATAAGAACAACGACAAGGGCAACAACAGGGGCAACAAAAGGGGGAAAAATGGCCTCCAGGAGCAGTGGATTTATAGTGCAGGCACCGAGCCCCAGAGATAACCCTGGAGGAATAAAAATAAAATAAAATAAAATTTAAATTTAAAAAATTGAAAGAGCTGCATGTCTCTCTCTCTCTCTCTTTTTCTCTCTCTCGGTCCCTATCTCCTCTCCCCCTTGATTTCTCTGTTTCTATCCAACATGTAACTTTTTAAAAAATATTTATTTATTTATTTATTCCCTTTTGTTGCCCTTGTTATTTTATTGTTGTAGTTATTATTGTTGTTGTCGTTGTTGGATAGGACAGAGAGAAATGGAGAGAGGAGGGGAAGACAGAGAGGGGGAGAGAAAGACAGACACCTGCAGACCTGCTTCACTGCCTGTGAAGCGACTCCCCTGCAGGTGGGGAGCCGGGGGCTCGAACCAGGATCCTTATGCGGGTCCTTGTGCTTTGCGCCACCTGCTCTTAACCCGCTGCGCTACTGCCCGACTCCCAACATGTAACTTTTATAATAAATCTTTTACTTAAACACTTATTTAAATTTCAATTTTTAATACCTTGATAAATTAACAACTAGAGGGAGTCGGGCGGTGACTCAGAGGGTTAAGCGCAGGTGTCGCAAAGCGCAAGGACCAGCAATAAGGATCCCGGTTCGAGCCCCGGCTCCCCACCTGCAGGGGAGTCGCTTCCCGGGCAGTGAAGCAGGTCTGCAGGTGTCTGTCTTTCTCTGCTCCTCCTCTCTCTTTCCCTCCTCTCTCCATTTCTCTCTGTCCTATTTTATTATTTATCAATGAGAAGAGAGAGGAAGAGAGAGAGAAAGAACCAGACATCACTCTGGTACATGTGTTGCTGGGGGATGAACTCAGGACCTCACCCACTGTGCCACGTCCCAGGTCACCAATGCCAGATCTTATTCCAGTGCCAGTACTCAAACTTCGCTCACACCTGTAGCAAGGCAGGGGGAAGGGGAGCACCTCCCCTGGGTGAATATTTCCCTGACCCCAGAAAGTGACTTTTGGATGACTTTAGCAGAGGTGCATGTGTGACTCTACTGTCCTCTAGTAGCTGGACACTGGACATGACAAGGCATCACATACTGGGACAGACACCCAGACAGACAGATACACACACATCCCAGAGGACAGCCCCTTTCACAGAGAATCTTCCAGTCAGTCCACATCTCGACAGGGGCCCCAATGGAGCCAGCTCAAACTGGGAGACCACCAAGAACCTGGGTCTGATCCCCCCAGAGATGGCCGGTCAGTCCCCAGCACCATCTTATCCAGGGCTGAGCTGGGCTTTGGTCTCTGGCTCATTCCTCCTCTCACATGATAAATAAAAAAGAGGGGGGTCCAGGCGGTGGCAACACTTGGTTAAGGGCACACATTAACAGTGTTCAGGGACCTGGCAGTAAACACAAGGACTGGTGTAAGGATCCCGGTTCGAGCCCCCGGCTCCCCACCTGCAGGGGAGTCGCTTCCCAGGCGGTGAAGCAGGTCTGCAGGTGTCTGTCTTTCTCTCCCCCTCTCTGTCTTCCCCTCCTCTCTCCATTTCTCTCTGTCCTATTCAACAACGACGACATCAATAACAACAACAACAACAAAAAAAGGAAAAATTGGCCCCCAGGAGCAGTGATTCATAGTACAGGCACTGAGTCCCAGCGCGAACCCTGGAGCCAAAAAATAATAATAATAATAAAATTTAAAAAAGAAAAAAAATGTTTAACTTAATAAAAAAGAGGAAACTGGAGAGACAACAGGATGGTTCTGTAAAAGCCTTTCAAGCTTGAGGCTCTGAGGTCCCAGATTCAATCCCCAGCACCAACATCAGCCAGAGCTGAGCAGGGCTCTGTTTTACTGTTGTTACTGTTTTTTTTAAAAAAAAGTTTTTATATTTATTTATTTATTTTCCCTTTTGTTGCCCTTGTTGTTGTTGTTTTTTTAATTGTTACTGTAGTTATTGTTGTTGTTATCAATGTCGTCGTTGTTGGATAGGACAGAGAGAAATGGAGAGAAGAGGGGAAGACAGAGAGGGGAGAGAAAGACAGACACCTGCAGACCTGCTTCACCGCCTGGGAAGCGACTCCCCTGCAGGTGGGGAGCCGGGGGCTTGAACCGGGACCCTTACACCACTGACATCCCATTCTTCTGACTCCCCAAATAGGGAGTGAGGGACCACTCCTCACTCCTCACCAGGCTTCCCAGCCTGGGTTCTGGCACCTTGAGGCCCTTGGGGGAGGGAGTGATACTTATGCTGGTCCTTGAGCTTTCTCTCTGTCCTATCCAACAACAACAGCAACATCAACAATAGGAATAATAATAACCACAACGAGGCTACAACAATAAGGGCAACTAAAGGGGGAAAAATGACCTCCAGGAGCAGTGGATTCGTGGTGCAGGCACCGAGCCCAGCAATAACCCTGGAGGCAAAAAAAAATTAAAAAAAAAAAAAGAATAGGACAGCTATCAGGGGAGGGGATGGGATATGGAGACTGAGTGGTGGGAATTGTGTGGAGCTGTACCCCTCCTATCCTACGGTTTTGTTAATGTCTCCTTTTTAAAATAAATAAATAAATTTTAAAAATGAAGGAAGGTGGAAGGAAGGAAGGAAAGACAGGTGGATGGGAGGGAGGAGACATTCCCTCGCTCACTCCAGGGACCAGAGGAGCCAGGAAACCATTACTGATCGTATCCACGTCTCTCCTTCGATCCTGCACCCAATCTCTCAACTGGGAAGAGACCTCTGAGACATCCTAGGTCCCGCAACCTCAGCAAGGATGAGCCAGAGCATCTCGCGGACCCACCACCAGAGGGCGCTCCGCCTCCACTTAAGCCCCAGGGAGATGCTGACTCTTGAACGCAGGAATTCATCCTGGAGAGAGTCTTTGCTGCCTCTCTGCTCTTTTTCTCTCATCAGCAAATACAATAATCCAGGGCCGGGTGGTGGATCTCCTGCTTGATCGCCTATGTTATCATGAACAAGGACCCGGGTTCGAGCTCCAGGTCCCCACCTGCAGAGGGGAGAGCTTCACGAGGGGTGAAGCAGGGCTGCAGGTGTCTCTCTGTCTCTCTCCTCCCGTCTTTTGGTCTCTATCCAATAAATACAGATAAACAACTAAATACACCTTTAAGAGAAATATGCTTTAAAAAGGAGAAGGGTGGTCCAGGAGGTGGCGCAGTGGTAAAGCTTTGGACCCTCAAGCATGAGGTCCCGAGTTCGATCCCCGGCAGCACATGTGCCAGAGTGATGTCTGGTTCTTTCTCTCTCCTCCTATCTTTCTCATTAATAAATATAATCTTTAAAAAAAGAAGAAGGAGGGTGGTCCGGGAGGTGGCGCAGTGGTTAAGGCATTGGATTCTCAAGCATGGGGTCCTAAGTTCGATCCCCGGCAGCAGAAGTGCCAGAGTGATGTCTGGTTCTTTCTCTCCTCTTATCTTTCTCATTAATTAATAAATAAAATATTTTTAAAATTAAATAAAATAAGGAGGAGGAGAAAGAGAAGAACATGAATCCAGGGCAGGTAAGAAAGCTTCCTTGACAGTGTACTATGGGCGGAGGGTAGATAGCACCATGGTTCTGCAAAGAGACTCTCCTGCCTAAGGCTCTGAGGTGCCAGGTTCAATCCCCTGCACCACCATACACCACAGTTGAGCAGGGCCCTGATTAGAACACACACACACACACACACACACAAACAACAGTTTATTGCTTTGCCAGATGCAAGACCCAGGTTCGAACACCCCCCCAACCACCCTCAGGGTAGCCTCTGTCCTGTAGTTTCTCTCTCTCTCTCCATTTCTGTTTTTCTTCCTTTTCATGATTTTTGATATATTATTTATTATTCACTGGATAGAGGCGGAGAGAACATCAAGAGGGGAGGGGGGAATAGGGAGAGAGACAGAGAGTCACCTGGAGTCCTGCTTCACCACTCAGGAACCTTCCCCCCTGCAGGTGGGGACCTGGGGGATTTGAACCCGGGTCCTTGTGCCTGGTATTGTGTGTTCTCTGTCAGGTGCACCACCACCCAGCCCTTTTCTCTGGCTGTTTTTCCCTCTGCAGAAAGTCAGGTCAGGGCTGTGAGTCTTACTCTCTGTCTCTTCCTCTCTCTCCCCCTCTTTCTCTCTCCTTCTCTCCCTCTATCTCTCTCTCTCTTCCTTTCTCTCTCTTTCCTCCGAATTCTCTCTCCCTCCCTCTCCCTCTCTCCCTCTCTCTTCCCCTCTTCCCCTCCCTCCCCTATCTCTCCTCTTCTCGTCCCTTCCCTTCTCTCTTCTTTTTTTAAAATATTTTTTATATTGGGAGTCGGGTGGTGGCGCAGCGGGTTAAGCGCAGGTGGCGCGAAACGCAAGGACCAGCATAAGGATCCCGGTTCGAGCCCCCGGCTCCCCACCTGCAGCGGAGTCGGAGTCGCTTCCCAGGCGGTGAAGCAGGTCTGCAGGTGTCTGTCTTTCTCTCCCCCTCTCTATCTCCCCTCCTCTCTCCATTTCTCTCTGTCCTATCCAACAATGACAGCAATGACAACAACAACAATAACTACAACAATAAAACAACAAGGGCAACAAAAGGAAATAAATAAATATTTAAAAAATTTTTTAAAATATTTTTTATATTTATTTATTTCCTTTTGTTGCCCTTGTTTTTCATTGTTGTTGTAGTTATTATTGTTGTTATTGATGTCATCGTTGTTGGATAGGACAGAGAGAAATGGAGAGAGGAGGGGAAGACAGAGAGGGGGAGAGACAGACACCTGCAGACCTGCTTCACCGCCTGTGAAGCGACTCCCCTGCAGGTGGGGAGCCGGGGGCTCGAACCGGGATCCTTATGCCGGTCCTTGTGCTTTGCGCCACCTGCGCTTAACCGACTCCTTCTCTCCTCTCCCCTCCCCTCCCCTCCCCTCCCCTCCCCTCCCCTCCCCTCCCCTCCCCTCCCCTCCCCTCCCCTCCCCTCCCCTCCCCTCCCCTCCCCTCCCCTCCCCTCCCCTCCTCTCCTCTCCTCTCCTCTCCTCTCCTCTCCTCTCCTCTCCTCTTTCCTCTCTCTCTCTGTGAAATGTCACTTCTCTGCTATCTGATTGGCAAAGGTCCCAACCATGACAGTCGGCCTGAGTCACCTCACCAGTCAGTCTGCCCTGTGAAGGGACAGTAAGCTCTCTCTTCCCTGTTGGTGCCTGGCCAGCCTCTGCTGAGCCAGCTTTCCCCGAGAGGGTCAGATTCCATGAGTTCCCAAGACCTTTGACCCAATCTGGGCCCCAGGGAAGTCCCTGAGCCGCCCCCCTCCCCAGCCCAGGTGTGACCCCAAGGCTACATCAAGTGGGCCTCAGTCATGTTCTGATTCTCTCTCACAGACAGACAAATATATGGGCCAGGGAGACAGCTCTGCGGTTCATGCAAAAGTCTCTCCTGCCTGACGCCCTGAGGCCCCAGGTTCAATCTCAGGCACCACCATCAGCCAGAGCTGAGCAGGGCTCTGGTCTTTCTCTCTGTATCTCTCTTTGTCTCTGTCTCTCTCTCATCAAAATAAAATATCAAAAAAGAGAGAACCAGAGCCAGAAATTGCACACATTAGCTTGCTTGAAGACTCAGGTTCAAGCCCTCGGTCCCCACCAGCAGGGGAAAAGCTTCACGAGTGGTGAAGCAGGGCTGCAGGTGTCTCTCTGTCTCTCTCCCTCTCTATCTCCCCTTCACTCTTGATCCAATTCAACAAGAGAGGAGGGAGTCTGTCTTTCTCTCCCTCTCTGTCTTCCCCTCCTCTCTCCATTTCTCTCTGTCCTATCCAACAACAACATCAATAACAACAATAATAACTACTACAACAATAATAAACAACAAGGGCAACAAAAGGGAAAATAAATAAATAGATGTAAAAAATTAAGAAAATAGCTACAATAATAAAAAAAGCAACAAGGGGGTGGGGGAGACAGCATAATGGTTATGCAAATAGACTCTCATGCCTAAGGCTCCTAAGTCCCAGGTTCAATCCCCTGCCCCATCATAAGCCAGAGATGAGCAGTGTTCTGGTGTGTGTGTGTCTTCATCTCTCTCAAAAATAAAATTAATTTAAAAAAAAGCAACAAGGGCAATAAAAGGGAAGAAATAAATAAATATTAATGTATATATTTATTTATTAACATGAGAGGGAGAAACAGAGCTTCCCTCTGGTACCTGAAATGTCGGGGATCGAACTTAACGCCTGAAAGTCCAATGCTCTAACCATTGCACTTTCTACCAGGCCACTGCTGAACCTCTAGGTCAGGGCTGTGTGCTGCCAAGATTACAGACAAGGGCATTTCCAGGGCAGAGCCACTGGGACCCCAGCCCAGAGCCTGAGTCATGTCTCCTGCTCTGACCCTCCGAGGCCCCTTCCCTGAGTCTGACCTCCACACCCCCACACCACCCAGAGCCGTTGGGTGTCACCAGGCTCTGGCACCCACAACCGGTATCAGCAGCTGGGAGAATTGGGTGCCAAGATCTTGGGTGAAGACAGCCCTGGCTGCAGCCCTGTGTCCCCTTCCTGTCCCCCAAAAGTCACTAGAAAAGAAAAAACTTACCAAATCCATGACACAGTTAGGAGGGCTCTTTATTTTTTTCAAAAATCTTTTTATCTTCTTATTTTCTTAAAGACTAAAAAAAATATTTATTTACTTATTCCCTTTTGGTGCCCTTGTTGTAGTTATTATTGTTGTTGTTATTTTTATCGCTGTTGGATAGGACAGAGAGAAATGGAGAGAGGGGGAGAGAAAGACAGACACCTGCAGACCTGCTTCTCTGCCTGTGAAGTGACTTCCCTGCAGGTGGGGAGCCGGGGGCTCGAACCGGGATCCTTAGGCTGGTCGGTCCTTGTGTTTTGAGCCAGGTGCGCTTTTTATCTTATTTTATTTATTTATTATTGGTCAGAGGCAGAGAGAAATTGAGAGGGGAAGGGGGAGATAGAAAGGGAAAGAGGGGAGTCGGGCGGTAGCGCAGCGGGTTAAGCACAGGTGGCGCAAAGCGCAAGGACCAGGTCAAGGATCCCGGTTTGAGCCCCGGCTCCCCACCTGCAGGGGAGTCGCTTCCCAGGCGGTGAAGCAGGTCTGCAGGTGTCTGTCTTTCTCTCCCCCTCTCTGTCTTCCCCTCCTCTCTCCATTTCTCTCTTTCCTATCCAACAACAATGACATCAATAACTACAACAACAATAAAAAACAACAAGGGCAACAAAATAGGAAATAAATATATAAAAAAAGAAATCACAAGTTTCTTTAAAAAAATTTTTAAAAAAAAGAAAGGGAAAGAGACAGGGGCTAGACATTGACACACTTGGTTAAGTGTGTACATTACAATGTACAAGGGCCTGGGTTTGAGTCTTCCCCCCTCCCCCGCCCCTACCTGCATAGGAGAAGCTTCATGAGTAGGGAACCAGGGCTGAGGGTGTCTCTCTGACTCTCTATCTCTCCCTCCTCTTTCAATTTCTCTCTGTCGCTATCCAATATAAATATATAAGAGATTAAAAATATTTTTAAAAAACCATTCATTTAAAGAGAGAGAGAGGGAGAAGGCAGAGAGACACCTACATATGCACTCCTATGTTCGTAGCTATATTATTCACTAGCGTCAAAGCGTGGAAGCTGCCTAAATGCCCATCATCAGATGCTGCCTCAAAGAAGTTATGGGATATATATTCCATGGAATACTACTCTGCCATCAAAAAGAGGATGTTTTGTCCTTTGGACTCACCATGGGTGGAACTGGAGGTGAGGACAGTTGGCGAAACAGGATTAAAGGACAGCTAAGGGCTGGTTTCCCACATACATGGAATCTAGAGATATGATTTACATGGACAACACAGACACAAACAACTTTGTGAGAAGACTTGGGGAGGTGGGGAAGTGGGGATGCAGAGTTTTGGTGGTGGGTGTGATGTGGGACCTTTGAAAACCTACAACTTTGTAACCCACTATTAATCAGACAGACACACAACACAGACACACAGAGACACACACACACAGACATAGACACACAGACACAGACCCACACACATACAGACACACAGAAGACATACCGACACAGGAGTCGGGCGGTAGCTCAGTGGGTTAAGCTCAAGGAGTCACTTCCCAGGCGGTGAAGCAGGTCTGCAGGTGTCTGGCTTTCTCTCCCCCTCTCTGTCTTCCCCTCCTCTCTCCATTTCTCTCTGTCCTCTCCAACAACGACGACATCAACAACAATAATAACTATAGCAACAATAAAAAACAACAAGGGCAACAAAAAGGAAAATAAATAAATATATAAAAAAACACACACATAGACACACAGACAGACACAGAGAGAGACAGACACACATAGACAAACACACAGAGAGACACACACACACAGAGACACACACACAGACAATGACACACAGACACAGATACACACAGACACACACAGAGATGGACACACACATACACAGACATTGACACACAGACACAGATACACACACACACCTAGCAATAATAAAATAAAAACCTACAGGCTGGAAGCTTCCTGAAGCATCACATGCCCTCCTGCAGGCAGCGGGAAGATCCCCAGGAGTCTAGCAGCACCTGGCTCAAGCATTTTCTCACAACTGTTATCTGCACAGCAGATTAGATAGCAGTTTCACTGCCCAGGGTCAGGGTCCTGTCCCAGAGTTTCCGACAGTGCCACTCGGAGAGGACTTTCTGTTCTTTTATAACACCTGCCTGACCTCAGCAAGAAAAGAAAGATCAGCAAGAAAGAAGAAAGAGGTAGCTCAGGTTCAATCCTTGGCACCTCCTGAAGCCAGAGTTGAGCGGTGTCCTGGTTGACAAATCAAAAGCCCACATATGTAAAGAGTTCTTACAAATCAACAAGAAGAAAGACAGGGGCCTAGGAGATGGTATAATGGTTCTGCTAAATGACTCTCCCAATTTCAGTCCCCAGCACCAACACCACCACCAGCCAGAGCTGAGCAGGCTTCTGGTCTCAATCTCTCTCTCTCTCTCTCTCATTAAAATAGAACATTTAAAAAATATTTATTTATTAATTTTCCCTTTTGTTGGCCTTGTGTTTTTATTATTGTTGTTGTTGTAGCTATTATTGTTGTTGTCATTGATGGCGTCGTGATGGCGTCGTTGTTGGATAGGACAGAGAAAAATGGAGAGAGGAGGAGAAGACAGAGAGGGGGAGAGAAAGACAGACACCTGCAGACCTGCTTCACTGCCTGGGAAGCGACTCCCCTGCAGGTGGGGAGCCGGGGGCTCGAACTGGGGTCCTTGTGCTTTGGGCCACCTGTGCTTATCCTGCTGTGCTACCGCCTGGCCCCCTTTCTCCCTCCCTCTCCCTCCCTCTCCCCTTTTCTGTTCCTCCTTCCCTTTATTT